>NC_092773.1:19945462-19947962 GCF_047496795.1 Chiloscyllium punctatum
CCGGTCTCTGTCCGTGTACAGTACGGCCCGGTCTCTGTCCGTGTACAGTACGGCCCGGTCTCTGTCCGTGTACAGTACGGCCCGGTCTCTGTCCGTGTACAGTGCGGTCCGGTCTCTGTCCGTGTACAGTGCGGCCCGGTCTCTGTCTGTGTACAGTGCGGCCCGGTCTCTGTCTGTGTACAGTACGGCCCGGTCTCTGTCCGTGTACAGTACGGCCCGGTCTCTGTCCGTGTACAGTACGGCCCGGTCTCTGTCCGTGTACAGTGCGGCCCGGTCTCTGTCCGTGTACAGTACGGCCCGGTCTCTGTCTGTGTACAGTGCGGCCCGGTCTCTGTCCGTGTACAGTGCGGCCCGGTCTCTGTCCGTGTACAGTGCGGCCCGGTCTCTGTCTGTGTACAGTACGGCCCGGTCTCTGTCCGTGTACAGTACGGCCCGGTCTCTGTCCGTGTATAGTGCGGCCCGGTCTCTGTCCGTGTACAGTACGGCCCGGTCTCTGTCCGTGTACAGTGTGGCCCGGTCTCTGTCCGTGTACAGTACGGCCCGGTCTCTGTCCGTGTACAGTGCGGCCCGGTCTCTGTCTGTGTACAGTACGGCCCGGTCTCTCTCTGTGTACAGTGCGGCCCGGTCTCTGTCCGTGTACAGTACGGCCCGGTCTCTGTCCGTGTACAGTACGGCCCGGTCTCTGTCCGTGTA
The DNA here is from genome assembly GCF_047496795.1 of Chiloscyllium punctatum. NCBI lineage: Eukaryota > Metazoa > Chordata > Chondrichthyes > Orectolobiformes > Hemiscylliidae > Chiloscyllium > Chiloscyllium punctatum. Next base: position 19,946,156 of record NC_092773.1, read on the forward strand.
CAGTACGGCCCGGTCTCTGTCCGTGTACAGTGCGGCCCGGTCTCTGTCCGTGTACAGTACGGCCCGGTCTCTGTCTGTGTACAGTACGGCCCGGTCTCTGTCCGTGTACAGTGCGGCCCGGTCTCTGTCCGTGTACAGTACGGCCCGGTCTCTGTCCGTGTACAGTACGGCCCGGTCTCTGTCCGTGTACAGTGCGGCCCGGTCTCTGTCTGTGTACAGTGCGGCCCGGTCTCTGTCTGTGTACAGTACGGCCCGGTCTCTGTCTGTGTACAGTGCGGCCCGGTCTTTGTCAGTGTACAGTGCGGCCCGGTCTCTGTCTGTGTACAGTGCGGCCCGGTCTCTGTCTGTGTACAGTGCGGCCCGGTCTCTGTCCGTGTACAGTGCGGCCCGGTCTCTGTCTGTGTACAGTACGGCCCGGTCTCTGTCCGTGTACAGTACGGCCCGGTCTCTGTCTGTGTACAGTACGGCCCGGTCTCTGTCCGTGTACAGTACGGCCCGGTCTCTGTCCGTGCACAGTACGGCCCGGTCTCTGTCCGTGTACAGTGCGGCCCGGTCTCTGTCCGTGTACAGTGCGGCCCGGTCTCTGTCCGTGTACAGTGCGGCCCGGTCTCTGTCCGTGTACAGTACGGCCCGGTCTCTGTCCGTGTACAGTGCGGCCCGGTCTCTGTCCGTGTACAGTGCGGCCCGGTCTCTGTCCGTGTACAGTGCGGCCCGGTCTCTGTCTGTGTACAGTACGGCCCGGTCTCTGTCCGTGTACACTACGGCCCGGTCTCTGTCCGTGTACAGTGCGGCCCGGTCTCTGTCCGTGTACAGTGCGGCCCGGTCTCTGTCCGTGTACAGTGCGGCCCGGTCTCTGTCCGTGTACAGTACGGCCCGGTCTCTGTCTGTGTACAGTACGGCCCGGTCTCTGTCCGTGTACAGTACGGCCCGGTCTCTGTCCGTGTACAGTACGGCCCGGTCTCTGTCTGTGTACAGTACGGCCCGGTCTCTGTCCGTGTACAGTGCGGCCCGGTCTCTGTCTGTGTACAATGCGGCCCGGTCTCTGTCCGTGTACAGTACGGCCCGGTCCCTGTCCGTGTACAGTGCGGCCCGGTCTCTGTCTGTGTACAGTACGGCCCGGTCTCTGTCCGTGTACAGTACGGCCCGGTCTCTGTCCGTGTACAGTGCGGCCCGGTCTCTGTCTGTGTACAGTGCGGCCCGGTCTCTGTCCGTGTACAGTGCGGCCCGGTCTCTGTCTGTGTACAGTGCGGCCCGGTCTCTGTCTGTGTACAGTACGGCCCGGTCTCTGTCCGTGTACAGTACGGCCCGGTCTCTGTCCGTGTACAGTACGGCCCGGTCTCTGTCCGTGTACAGTACGGCCCGGTCTCTGTCTGTGTACAGTGTGGCCCGGTCTCTGTCTGTGTACAGTGCGGCCCGGTCTCTGTTTGGTAACAGTCTCTGCGATGTCGATGTTTGACAGTGATCCCCTGTAACTCCCAGCAATGGAATGAGCAGTGATACGCGTTGGGGGGGGGGGAGGTTAACATTGGATCAATCAGCTGATCCCTGAGCAGTGCAGTCAGTTAATGCCAAGTGGCTCCTGTGTGAGTTATTTGAACAGAGGGAGATTGTGAATTCAGCACTGTGTATCCGGGAGCATTCACGGTGTGTATGTGCTGTTAGTGAGCCCCTGTTTGTGTTTGTGTATCCCTGGGTCATCTGCTCGCGTGGTGCTGTTCACATTTCCCTGCGTTTGACAGTGAGGCACCCAAGCTGCTGTGGTCGTGTGTGAGTCAGGCCCTTCAACCAGCTGATGTCTATATATAGG
>NC_092773.1:19957962-19960462 GCF_047496795.1 Chiloscyllium punctatum
GTGTATGGATCTCTCTATCTGTGTCTGTCTGTGTATGGATCTCTCTATCTGTGTCTGTCTGTGTCTGTCTGTGTGTGGATCTCTCTATCTGTGTCTGTCTGTGTCTGTCTGTGTGTGGATCTCTCTATCTGTGTCTGTCTGTGTCTGTCTGTGTGTGGATCTCTCTATCTGTGTCTGTCTGTGTCTGTCTGTGGGTGGATCTCTCTATCTGTGTCTGTCTGTGTCTGTCTGTGTGTGGATCTCTCTATCTGTGTCTGTCTGTGTCTGTCTGTGTATGGATCTCTCTATCTGTGTCTGTGTATGTCTGTGTGTGGATCTCTCTATCTGTGTCTGTCTGTGTCTGTCTGTGTGTGGATCTCTCTATCTGTGTCTGTGTCTGTCTGTGTGTGGATCTCTCTATCTGTGTCTGTGTCTGTCTGTGTGTGGATCTCTCTATCTGTGTCTGTGTCTGTCTGTGTGTGGATCTCTCTATCTGTGTCTGTCTGTGTATGTCTGTGTGTGGATCTCTCTATCTGTGTCTGTGTCTGTCTGTGTGTGGATCTCTCTATCTGTGTCTGTCTGTGTCTGTGTGTGTATGGATCTCTCTATCTGTGTCTGTCTGTGTCTGTCTGTGTGTGGATCTCTCTATCTGTGTCTGTCTGTGTATGTCTGTGTGTGGATCTCTCTATCTGTGTCTGTGTCTGTCTGTGTGTGGATCTCTCTGTCTGTGTATGTCTGTGTGTGGATCTCTCTATCTGTGTCTGTGTCTGTCTGTGTGTGGATCTCTCTATCTGTGTCTGTCTGTGTCTGTGTGTGTATGGATCTCTCTATCTGTGTCTGTGTCTGTCTGTGTGTGGATCTCTCTATCTGTGTCTGTCTGTGTCTGTCTGTGTGTGGATCTCTCTATCTGTGTCTGTCTGTGTCTGTCTGTGTGTGGATCTCTCTATCTGTGTCTGTCTGTGTATGTCTGTGTGTGGATCTCTCTATCTGTGTCTGTGTCTGTCTGTGTGTGGATCTCTCTATCTGTGTCTGTGTCTGTCTGTGTGTGGATCTCTCTATCTGTGTCTGTGTCTGTCTGTGTGTGGATCTCTCTGTCTGTGTCTGTGTCTGTCTGTGTATGGATCTCTCTATCTGTGTCTGTCTGTGTCTGTCTGTGTGTGGATCTCTCTATCTGTGTCTGTGTCTGTCTGTGTGTGGATCTCTCTGTGTCTGTGTCTGTCTGTGTATGGATCTCTCTATCTGTGTCTGTCTGTGTCTGTCTGTGTGTGGATCTCTCTATCTGTGTCTGTCTGTGTCTGTCTGTGTGTGGATCTCACTATCTGTGTCTGTCTGTGTGTGGATCTCTCTATCTGTGTCTGTCTGTGTCTGTCTGTGTGTGGATCTCTCTATCTGTGTCTGTCCGTGTCTGTCTGTGTGTGGATCTCTCTATCTGTGTCTGTGTCTGTCTGTGTGTGGATCTCTCTATCTGTGTCTGTCTGTGTCTGTCTGTGTGTGGATCTCTCTATCTGTGTCTGTCTGTGTCTGTCTGTGTGTGGATCTCTCTATCTGTGTCTGTGTATGTCTGTGTGTGGATCTCTCCATCTGTGTCTGTGTCTGTCTGTGTGTGGATCTCTCTATCTGTGTCTGTGTCTGTCTGTGTGTGGATCTCTCTATCTGTGTCTGTGTCTGTCTGTGTATGGATCTCTCTATCTGTGTCTGTCTGTGTGTGGATCTCTCTATCTGTGTCTGTCTGTGTGTGGATCTCTCTATCTGTGTCTGTGTATGTCTGTGTGTGGATCTCTCTATCTGTGTCTGTCTGTGTCTGTCTGTGTGTGGATCTCTCCATCTGTGTCTGTGTCTGTCTGTGTGTGGATCTCTCTATCTGTGTCTGTCTGTGTATGTCTGTGTGTGGATCTCTCTATCTGTGTCTGTCTGTGTCTGTCTGTGTGTGGATCTCTCTATCTGTGTCTGTCTGTGTCTGTCTGTGTGTGGATCTCTCTATCTGTGTCTGTGTCTGTCTGTGTGTGGATCTCTCTATCTGTGTATGTCCGTGTCTGTCTGTGTGTGGATCTCTCTATCTGTGTCTGTCTGTGTCTGTCTGTGTGTGGATCTCTCTATCTGTGTATGTCCGTGTCTGTCTGTGTGTGGATCTCTCTATCTGTGTCTGTCTGTGTCTGTCTGTGTATGGATCTCTCTATCTGTGTCTGTGTCTGTCTGTGTGTGGATCTCTCTATCTGTGTCTGTCTGTGTCTGTCTGTGTGTGGATCTCTCTATCTGTGTCTGTCTGTGTCTGTCTGTGTGTGGATCTCTCTATCTGTGTCCGTGTCTGTCTGTGTGTGGATCTCTCTATCTGTGTCTGTCTGTGTATGTCTGTGTGTGGATCTCTCTATCTGTGTCTGTCTGTGTCTGTCTGTGTGTGGATCTCTCTATCTGTGTCTGTGTCTGTCTGTGTGTGGATCTCTCTATCTGTGTCTGTGTATGTCTGTGTATGGATCTCTCTATCTGTGTCTGTCTGTGTATGTCTGTGTGTGGATCTCTCTAT
>NC_092773.1:19966335-19973835 GCF_047496795.1 Chiloscyllium punctatum
GGTCACCATGTTTGTCAACTCTGGCAGAGGGGAAATCAAAGCCACCTAAAGGCTGGGTGGATCGCAGTCACAATTCTGTGGAAGGACCACGGCATTTTGGTTTCTCGAGGATGGTGGACCAGAAGGGGCCACTCGAAAGCAAGCAGAGGGTGGCACTTGGCTCCACAGGGAGACGCCATTGCTCTTTGGGAGGGGTGACACACGGAGTGGGGGGGGGGGGGGGAGGTGGATGGGGTCCCAACCTCTTACCTGGCGTTTGGCGGGAAGATTTTCAGGCGACTTCCTCTGAGGGACGGTCTCGTCGGGAGAGAATCTCTGATGGATATTGCAGAACTTGACCGGGGCGGGGAAGGAAGGAAGAGGGAGGGTGAGAAACAGATTGAGTGACACAGCCGCGCCCTACACGCCAGGAGGCCATTCAGCTGCAAGGCCCACCCTGGACCCCTCTCGCTCTCCACCCACGGCCTTTTCCCTGGAAGCACTCAAACCGAGAGACAGAGAGTCCCACACAGAGAGAGAGAGAGAGAGAGAGGGAGAGAGACAGACACAGAGAGAGAGAGAGAGAGAGAGAGAGAGAGAGAGAGAGAGAGCCCACAGACAGACAGACAGAGAGAGAGGGAGAGCCCCACACACAGAGAGAGAGAGAGAGAGAGAGAGAGAGAGCCCCACACACAGACACAGAGAGAGAGAGAGAGAGAGCCCCACAGACAGACACAGAGAGAGAGGGAGAGAGAGAGCCCCACAGACAGACAGAGAGAGAGAGAGAGAGAGAGCCCCACACACAGACACAGAGAGAGAGAGAGAGAGAGAGCCCCACACACAGACACAGAGAGAGAGAGGAGAGCCCCACACACAGACACAGAGAGAGAGAGAGAGAGAGCCCCACACACAGACACAGAGAGAGAGAGAGAGAGAGAGAGAGCCCCACACACAGACACAGAGAGAGAGAGAGAGAGCCCCACACACAGACACAGAGAGAGAGAGAGAGAGAGAGAGAGCCCCACACACAGACAGACAGAGAGAGAGAGGGAGAGCCCCACACACAGACACAGAGAGAGAGAGAGAGAGAGCCCCACACACAGACACAGAGAGAGAGAGAGAGCCCACACACAGACACAGAGAGAGAGAGAGAGCCCCACAGACAGACACAGAGAGAGAGAGAGAGAGAGAGCGAGAGAGAGAGCCCCACATACAGACACAGAGAGAGAGAGAGAGAGAGAGAGCCCCACACAGAGAGAGAGAGAGAGAGAGAGAGCCCCACACACAGACACAGAGAGAGAGAGAGAGAGAGAGAGAGAGAGCCCCACACACAGACACACAGAGAGAGAGAGAGAGAGAGAGAGAGAGCCCCACACACAGACAGAGAGAGAGAGAGAGAGAGAGAGAGCCCCACACACAGACACAGAGAGAGAGAGAGAGAGAGAGAGAGAGCCCCACACACAGACACAGAGAGAGAGAGAGAGAGAGCCCCACACACAGACACAGAGAGAGAGAGAGAGAGCCCCACACACAGACACAGAGAGAGAGAGAGAGCCCCACACACAGACACAGAGAGAGAGAGAGAGAGAGCCCCACACACAGACACAGAGAGAGAGAGAGAGAGCCCCACACACAGACACAGAGAGAGAGAGAGAGCCCCACACACAGACAGAGAGAGAGAGAGAGAGCCCCACACACAGACACAGAGAGAGAGAGAGAGAGCCCCACACACAGACACAGAGAGAGAGAGAGAGAGAGAAAGAGTCTCACACACAGACACAGAGAGAGAGAGAGAGCCCCACACACAGACACAGAGAGAGAGAGAGAGAGAGAGAGAGCCCCACACACAGACACAGAGAGAGAGAGAGAGAGAGAGAGCCCCACACACAGACACAGAGAGAGAGAGAGAGAGAGCCCCACACACAGACACACAGAGAGAGAGAGAGAGAGCCCCACACACAGACACAGAGAGAGAGAGAGAGAGCCCACACACAGACACAGAGAGAGAGAGAGAGAGCCCCACACACAGACACAGAGAGAGAGAGAGAGAGAGAGAGAGCCCCACACACAGACACAGAGAGAGAGAGAGCCCCACACACAGACACAGAGAGAGAGAGAGAGAGAGAGAGCCCCACACACAGACACAGAGAGAGAGAGAGAGAGAGCCCCACACACAGACACAGAGAGAGAGAGAGAGCCCCACAGACAGACACAGAGAGAGAGAGAGAGAGAGAGCCCCACACACAGACACACAGAGAGAGAGAGAGAGAGAGCCCCACACACAGACACAGAGAGAGAGAGAGAGAGAGAGAGAGCCCCACACACAGACACAGAGAGAGAGAGACAGAGAGAGCCCCACACACAGACACAGAGAGAGAGAGTCTCACACACAGACACAGCGAGAGAGAGTCGTGCACACAGACACAGAGAGAGAGAGAGAGAGAGAAAAAGAAAGAATCCCACACACAAACACAGGGAAAAGGGATCCATCACGTTGAACCCCAGCATGTGGGGGAACAAGCAAGCACTCACTCACCCGAAGGGGGTTGGGTTGGGGTGGGGTTGGGGGCTGGTCAGGGAGTGGACCTGGGAGGTGCTGAGTGAATCAGGTAGGCTGAACCCGAGGGAGACACAGAGTGGGGCCAATGCAGCCAGGGGGTTGGAGGGAGGAGGTAGCTCCCAAAATGGCTGACACTGAGGGTGTGGTTCAGAGATGGACGACCCCACCCCCCCCACAACTGGCTCCGGAGAGCTTAGCGCAGCCAACGTGGAGAGATCCTGACAACTTTCCAAGGAAGCGGACACAGAGTGGGGAACCCAATGGGCAGCTGACCATTGAGGGGGGGAGCTCCCCCTCAAACCCTGTGGCACCCAAGACGGGGCAGGGGGAGGAAGGGAGGCGGGCACTGAGACTCCAACCACACAATGCCGGCTGGTCAGGACCCCCCCCCTCCTCCCCCCCCACCCCTACCCCCACTTTGAGATTTTACCTCAAGTTTCAGGCCAAAAGGCTCAGTGTGGGCCAGAGGGAGAACTGCCACTTTGGTAATCTTGTACATCTTGTGTCTGCCTGGCACCGTGCCAACCAGCCCCTTCTGCTGGATCAGGATCAGGAAGCACTCAAATCTACAAAACAAAAACCCAAGAAGAAGGGCATCATGGCCACGTCCCTGACACACACACACACACACACACACACAGCCATGTTCCTGCATCTCCCCCGACCCACTGCCCGGGCACATGGCTGGCACTCCCAATGGGTGCTGGTCTCTCGGGGCGTCTGTTGCGCTCTCTCTCTCTCTCTCTCACATTCCACCTTGCCCTTTCTCCACCCTCAGTTTGCGAGGACGTGAATATGAGAGCAGGGATGTCCCCCTGAGGACCGATAAGGCTAAGATGTGGAGGATGGTGTGCAGTCCCCATATCTCAGGAAGGACGGGCTGGCCCTGGAGTGTGTTCAGAGGAGGTTCACAAAAATGGTCCCGGCGATGGACAGCTGACCATATGAGGAATGTTTGAGGACTGTGTTTCGAACTGTGAGGAACTCGTTGAAGCGTATGGAATACTGAATGGCCTGGACAGAGGAGTTGTTGGGAAAAGGTTTCCCTTGGTTGGCAGAGACTGGTACCCAATGGCACAGCCTTCGAGTGAAGGAAAGACCTTTGAGAACAGAGATAAGGAGAAACTTCTTAAGCCAGAGAGCGGCGTCCCGATGGAATTCACTGTCACAGGAGGTTAAGGGGGCCAAGGTCATTGAGTATATTTGAGACGGAGATAGATAGGTTCATGGGATCAAGGGTTAGGGGGAGAAAGAAGGAGAACGGGGTTGAGAAACGTATCGGCCATGGATCGAGTGGCACAACGGACTGGGTGGGCTCGTTTCTGCTCCCATGTCTCCTCATGATCCACCCTCTCCTGTCCCGAGTGTGATCCAGCAGACACGAGGAGTCGGATCTTTCCCCTCAGCCGTTGGGAATGGGACCGGGTGAGGTGCTCAGCTGTCCGACTGAAGGTACACCCAGCGGGCAGTGGAGGAAGCTGACTGACCTGGCACAAACACAACCACGCGGCACACAGCCCCCTCCAGGCCTGGCCTGGGCAATGGCCAGGCTCCCCGTCAGGAAGACGTTGTTGTTTCGCGATATCGTCTGCCCCCCCCCTCGCCACCCTTTCGCCTCGCCAAACCCACGCTCCATCCTGTGGTGATTCGTGGCCAGAGGCAGCCCACTGCTCCCCCAGAGGGAGACGAGACCCCCAACCAGCCCGATTTTGCCCTCCATTCCCACCCCCCCCCAACATTTGGATCGTCTCTGCCTCCTCTCCCTGGTGGAGTGGAAAATGCCAGCGCAGGTGGGCCCCAGAGCTGGTCGACAGCACCGGGTTTTTGCTGATTGTGCCAGCGTCCCCGACGGGCACACGGTGGGTTCAACCTTCCTCGTTAATTTGGGGCGGTTGAGGCCCACGGCTTGTGACCGGGCCGACCAGCCAAAGCCGTCGCCGTGGAAACCTTCAGCAGGAGCGTGGCTCCGACTCCGCCTCTGGGCCACCACCATCGGACAACACCAGTCCCACAACTCCCCCGCCCCAGCCCAGCGATGGGCGAAAGGCCGATCACTGGGAGGGAACGCTCCCTTTGCCCTCACCCCGGCCTTACTTGTCTGAAACTGGAACTTGCCCACGACACCCTCCACTAGGCCGAGGCAGACCGCACTGGACAGGTCCACATCAGAAGCTGCCAGCAACAGGAGAAAGAGGCCGTTAACGTCGGGTTGGATCTCCGGCGAAGCGAGCTGAGGAAAGCCACGACACTTCCAACTCCCCAAGCATCCACTTCCTCTGGCAGTGACTGGGGCGCACAGTGATGGACTGTGGTCCGTCAGCACTCAACTCCCACCCCCACTCCCACGCTATTCAAACCTTCACCCCAGACTCATTTTCAAAATACGGGCAGACTCTGACGGAGAATGGCTGCTGTGACCACCTGGCCAATGGACTGGACCCCGCCTGCCCCACCTCAACGCAGTCTGAAGCGAAGGGGCCGTTTTATCGGGAGACGTGGAAACCTGTGGATGGTGTCAGGGATCACGAGACCTGTGTGGCCTGTTTCCATTTACAAATGACGCATGGGGTTTGTCTGTGGAAGAGCCAACTTGGGTGGGCGATGGGGCCAGACTCGGGAGTATGCAAAGGAACGCTATTTCAACAGATGTTGGTCAGCAGCTGAAGAAAGGAGTATGGATCGGGGAACAGCAAAGGTTGGAAAGCTCTCTCTGCCTCCCCATCACCTCAAAAGCAGCGCCCAGCCAGACAACAAATGTCAGAAACCGCCATTTGCTGAGATTGCCCTCAAATTTCTTGGGTGCTGATGATCTCGGATCAAGGTGGAGCAGTTCCGGGATTCTGAGGACTTTCTGAATTGTACAGCCTGAATTCTTCCTTCCCTCTCTCTCGCACATGAGCTCGTGTGTGCACTGCGGACACTCGAGAAAACGTCAATCTCATTCAACCCTGAATCTTTGGTCAGAAAATCTGGAATTATCCAGATCGCTCCTGTCAAGTCTAACCCTCGTTCCTTACAGAGAACAGATCGACATTTGTGAGTCAAGGGAGTGTCCTGTACGTGAAGGTTTGGAATGAGAGACAACAGAGAAAAAGGGAAGAAGTTGGCGCAAAAGATAAAGACGCATCGGGTCAGAGAGTGGTGACAAAACCCCTCTGTGTGCAGCTCAGCTGAAATCAGCTCCCCTATAAGTGTACATGGAATTCAGTCATATACCTCATTGAGGTTCCCAAATCCCCTCATCATTTTGTAAAGAAATGTACCATGTTCCTGTGACTTTAAGCTGTACTACATTTCTGGGTCACTTTGTCTGGATTAAACAAAACTTCCCAAATCGTATTGTTTCTCTTGTCTTTAACCAACATCCATTGTGTTTTTCTCTCTCTCTCTCTGTTCAGGGAGATCATGATTTGGGACTGCAGCGTGAATTTCAGCCCCTCCAAAGTCACATCCATGTGATAGCTGACCCCATGAATTTCGATTCGACTCCCCTACAGTGTGGAAACAGGCCCTTCGGCCCAATAAGTCCACACCGACCCTCCGAAGAGTAACCCATCCAGACCCATTTCCCTCTGACTCATTTAATTAACTCTATGGGACACTTTAGCATGGCTAATCCACCCGAACCTACACATCCCTGAGCACTATGGGTAATTTAACATGGCTAATCCACCCGAACCTGCACATCCCTGAGCACTATGGGTAATTTAACATGACCAATCCACCCTAACCTACACATCCCTGAGCACTATGGGTAATTTAACATGGCTAATCCACCCGAACCTACACATCCCTGAACACTATGGGTAATTTAGCATGGCCAATCCACCCTAACCTGCACATCCCTGAGCACTATGGGTAATTTAGCGTGGCCAATCCACCCTCACCTGCACATCCCTGAGCACTATGGGTAATTTAGCGTGGCCAATCCACCCTCACCTGCACATCCCTGAGCACTATGGGGTAATTTAGCATGGCCAATCCACCCTCACCTGCACATCCCTGAGCACTATGGGTAATTTAGCATGGCTAATCCACCCGAACCTACACATCCCTGAGCACTATGGGTAATTTAGCATGGCCAATCCACCGTAACCTGCACATCCCTGAGCACTATGGGTAATTTCCCACGGCCAATCCACCCTAACCTACACATCCCTGAGCACTGTGGGTAATTTAGCATGGCCAATCCACCCTAACCTGCACATCCCTGAGCACTATGGGTAATTTAGCATGGCCAATCCATCCTAACCTACACATCCCTGAACACTATGGGTAATTTAGCATGGCCAATCCACCCTAACCTACACATCCCTGAGCACTGTGGGTAATTTAGCATGGCCAATCCACCCTAACCTGCACATCCCTGAGCACTATGGGTAATTTAGCATGGCCAATCCATCCTAACCTACACATCCCTGAGCACTATGGGTAATTTAGCATGGCCAATCCATCCTAATCTGCACATCCCTGAACACTATGGGTGTCTCAGTGGTTAGCACTGCTGCCTCACAGCACCAGGGACCCAGGTTCGATTCCAGCCTCAGGCGACTGTCTGTGTGGAGTTTGCACATTCTCCACGTGTCTGTGTGGGTTTCCTCCGGGTGCTACGGTTTCCTCCCACAGTCCAAAGATGTGTGTGTGTGTGTTGGAGACAGAGAGAGTGTGTGTGTGTGTGTGTGTTGGAGAGTGTATGTGTTGGAGAGTGTATGTGTGTGTGTGTGTGTTGGAGAGTGTGTGTGTGTGTGTGTGTGTGTTGGAGAGTGTGTGTGTGTGTGTGTGTGTGTGTGTGTTGGAGACAGAGAGTGTGTGTGTGTGTGTGTGTGTGTTGGAGAGTGTGTATGTGTGTGTGTTGGAGAGTGTATGTGTGTGTGTTGGAGAGTGTATGTGTGTGTGTTGGAGAGTGTGTGTGTGTGTGTGTGTTGGAGAGTGTATGTGTGTGTGTTGGAGAGTGCATGTGT
>NC_092773.1:19976335-19978835 GCF_047496795.1 Chiloscyllium punctatum
GTGTGTGTGTGCTGGAGAGAGTATGTGTGTGTGCTGGAGAGTGTGTGTGTGTGTGCTGGAGAGTGTGTGTGTGTGTGTGTGTGTGTGCTGGAGAGTGTGCGTGTGTGCTGGAGAGTGTGTGTGTGCTGGAGTGTGCTGGAGTGTGTGTGTGTGTGTGTGTGTGCTGCAGAGTGTGTGTGTGCTGGAGAGTGTGTGTGTGCTGGAGTGTGTGTGTGTGTGTGTGTGTGTGTGTGTGCTGGAGAGTGTGTGTGTGCTGGAGAGAGTGTGTGTGCTGGAGTGTGTGTGTGTGTGTGTGTGTGTGCTGGAGTGTGTGTGTGTGTGTGTGTGCTGGAGAGTGTGTGTGTGCTGGAGAGTGTGTGTGTGCTGGAGTGTGTATGTGTGTGTGTGTGCTGGAGAGTGTGTGTGTGTGTGTGTGTGTGTGTGTGTGCTGGAGTGTGTGTGTGAGCTGGAGAGTGTGTGTGTGCTGGAGAGTGTGTGTGTGTGTGTGTGTGTGCTGGAGAGTGTGTGTGTGCTGGAGTGTGTGTGTGTGTTGGAGAGAGTATGTGTGTGTGCTGGAGAGTGAGTGTGTGTGCTGGAGAGTGTGTGTGTGTGTGTGTTGGAGAGACTATGTGTGTGTGCTGGAGAGTGTGTGTGTGCTGGAGTGTGTGTGTGTGTGCTGGAGAGTGTGTGTGTGTGTGTGTGTGTGTGTGCTGGAGAGTGTGTGTGTGTGTGTGTGCTGGAGAGTGAGTGTGTGTGCTGGAGAGTGTGTGTGTGTGTGTGTGTTGGAGAGAGTATGTGTGTGTGCTGGAGAGTGTGTGTGTGCTGGAGTGTGTGTGTGTGTGCTGGAGAGTGTGTGTGTGTGTGTGTGTGTGTGTGTGCTGGAGAGTGTGTGTGTGTGTGTGTGTGTGTGTGCTGGAGAGTGTGTGTGTGCTGGAGAGTGTGTGTGTGTGTGTGTGCTGGAGAGTGTGTGTGTGCTGGAGAGTGTGTGTGTGTGTGTGCTGGAGTGTGTGTGTGTGCTGGAGAGTGTGTGTGTGTGCTGGAGAGTGTGTGTGTGTGTGTGTGTGTGTGTGTGCTGGAGAGTGTGTGTGTGCTGGAGAGTGTGTGTGTGTGTGCTGGAGAGTGTGTGTGTGCTGGTGTGTGTGTGTGTGTGTGTGCTGGAGTGTGTGTGTGTGTGTGTGTGTGTGTGTGCTGGAGAGTGTGTGTGTGCTGGAGAGTGTGTGTGTGTGTGTGTGTGTGTTGGAGAGTGTGTGTGTGTGTGTGTGTGTTGGAGAGAGTATGTGTGTGTGCTGGAGAGTGTGTGTGTGTGCTGGAGAGAGTATGTGTGTGTGCTGGAGAGTGTGTGTGTGTGTGTGCTGGAGAGTGTGTGTGTGCTGGAGTGTGTGTGTGTGTGTGTGTGTGTGTGTGTTGGAGAGAGTATGTGTGTGTGCTGGAGAGTGTGTGTGTGTGTGTGTGCTGGAGAGAGTATGTGTGTGTGCTGGAGAGTGTGTGTGTGTGTGTGTTGGAGAGTGTGTGTGTGTGTGTGTTGGAGAGAGTATGTGTGTGTGTGTTGGAGAGAGTATGTGTGTGTGCTGGAGAGTGTGTGTGTGTGTGTGTGCTGGAGAGAGTATGTGTGTGTGCTGGAGAGTGTGTGTGTGTGTGTGTGTGTGTTGGAGAGTGTGTGTGCGTGTTGGAGAGTGTGTGTGTGTGTGTGCTGGAGAGTGTGTGTGTGTGTGTGTGTGCTGGAGAGTGTGTGTGTGTGTGTGTGTGTTGGAGAGAGTATGTGTGTGTGTTGGAGAGTGTGTGTGTGTGTGTGTGTTGGAGACAGAGAGTGTGTGTGTGTGTGTGTGTGTGTGTTGGAGAGTGTATGTGTGTGTGCTGGAGTGTGTGTGTGTGTGTGTTGGAGACAGAGAGAGTGTGTGTGTGTGTGTGTGTGTTGGAGAGTGTATGTTTGTGTGTGTGTGTGTTGGAGAGTGTGTGTGTGTGTGTGTGTGTTGGAGAGTGTGTGTGTGTGTGTGTGTGTGTTGGAGAGTGTGTGTGTGTGTGTGTGTGTGTGTGTGTTGGAGACAGAGAGTGTGTGTGTGTGTGTGTGTGTTGGAGAGTGTGTATGTGTGTGTGTTGGAGAGTGTATGTGTGTGTGTTGGAGAGTGTATGTGTGTGTGTTGGAGAGTGTGTGTGTGTGTGTGTGTGTTGGAGAGTGTATGTGTGTGTGTTGGAGAGTGCATGTGTGTGTGTTGGAGAGTGTGTGTGTGTGTGTGTGTGTTGGAGAGAGTATGTGTGTGTGTTGGAGAGTGTATGTGTGTGTGTTGGAGAGTGTGTGTGTGTGTGTGTTGGAGAGTGTGTGTGTGTGTTGGAGAGAGTATGTGTGTGTGTTGGAGAGTGTATGTGTGTGTGTTGGAGAGTGTGTGTGTGTGTGTGTGTGTGTTGGAGAGTGTGTGTGTGTGTTGGAGACAGAGAGTGTGTGTGTGTTGGAGAGAGTATGTGTGTGTGTTGGAGAGTGTATGTGTGTGCTGGAGAGTGTGTGTGTGTGTGTGTGTGCTGGAGA
>NC_092773.1:19991335-19993835 GCF_047496795.1 Chiloscyllium punctatum
TTGCAGGACAATCTAATCTTTTAAAAAAAAGACTTTTTGTCACACCCCAGGGGTGGCTCACGTGTGGCACGAGGAAGTGGTGGACGCAACGCAGCTACAAGGCCTGGCCAGACATTTGGAATCACTCCAGGAACATGGAAAGGTTTGGATGGACATGGGCCAGGTGGAGAGGTGGGACTGGTTGAGGTCAGGGGGTGATTTAATCCAGTTGGGCCCAATGGTCAGTTACTGTGACAGGAATCCCGAGCACTGGGAATGTGATAAAGCAGAGGGAGAGGGGGGATGATGGACAGAGTGTGTATGTGTGTGTGTGTGTGTGTGTTGGAGAGAGTATGTGTGTGTGCTGGAGAGAGTGTGTGTGCTGGAGTGTGTGTGTGTGTGTGTGTGTGTGTGTGTTGGAGAGAGTATGTGTGTGTGCTGGAGAGAGTGTGTGTGTGTGCGTGTGTTGGAGAGAGTATGTGTGTGTGCTGGAGAGAGTATGTGTGTGTGCGTGTGTTGGAGAGAGTATGTGTGTGTGCTGGAGAGAGTGTGTGTGTGTGTGTGTGTGTGTGCTGGAGTGTGTGTGTGTGTGTGTTGGAGAGAGTATGTGTGTGTGTGTTGGAGAGAGTATGTGTGTGTGTGTTGGAGAGAGTATGTGTGTGTGTGTGCTGGAGAGAGTATGTGTGTGTGCTGGAGAGTGTGTGTGTGTGTGTGTTGGAGAGAGTATGTGTGTGTGCTGGAGAGAGTGTGTGTGTGTGTGTGTGTGTGTGTGCTGGAGTGTGTGTGTGTGTGTGTTGGAGAGAGTATGTGTGTGTGTGTTGGAGAGAGTATGTGTGTGTGCTGGAGAGTGTGTGTGTGTGTGTGTGTGTGCTGGAGAGAGTATGTGTGTGTGCTGGAGAGTGTGTGTGTGTGTGTGTGTGTGTGTGCTGGAGAGTGTGTGTGTGTGCTGGAGAGTGTGTGTGTGTGTGCTGGAGACAGAGAGTGTGTGTGTGTGCTGGAGTGCGTGTGTGTGTGTGCTGGAGTGTGTGTGTGTGTGTGTGTGTGTGTTGGAGAGAGTCTGTGTGTGTGCTGGAGAGAGTGTGTGCGTGCTGGAGAGTGTGTGTGTGTGCTGGAGTGTGTGTGTGCTGGAGAGAGTCTGTGTGTGTGCTGGAGAGAGTGTGTGTGCTGGAGTGTGTGTGTGTGTGCTGGAGAGTGTGTGTGTGTGTGTGCTGGAGAGTGTGTGTGTGTGTGTGTGTGTGTGTGTGTGTGCTGGAGTGTGTGTGTGCTGGAGTGTGTGTGTGTTGGAGAGAGTATGTGTGTGTGCTGGAGTGTGTGTGTGTGCTGGAGTGTGTGTGTGTGCTGGAGAGTGTGTGTGTGCTGGAGAGTGTGTGTGTGCTGGAGAGTGTGTGTGTGTGTGTGCTGGAGAGTGTGTGTGTGTGTGTGTGTGTGTGCTGGAGAGTGTGTGTGTGTGTGCTGGAGTGTGTGTGTGCTGGTGTGTGTGTGTGTTGGAGAGAGTATGTGTGTATGCTGGAGAGTGTGTGTGTGCTGGAGAGTGTGTGTGTGTGTGTGTGTGTGTGTGTGCTGGAGAGTGTGTGTGTGTGTGTGTGTGTGTGTGTGTGTGCTGGAGTGTGTGTGTGCTGGAGTGTGTGTGTGTTGGAGAGAGTATGTGTGTGTGCTGGAGAGTGTGTGTGTGCTGGAGTGTGTGTGTGTGTGTGTGTGTGTGTGTGTGTGTGTGTGTGTGTGTGCTGGAGAGTGTGTGTGTGTGTGTGTGTGCTGGAGAGTGTGTGTGTGCTGGAGTGTGTGTGTGTGTGTGTGTGTGTGTGTGTGTGTGTGTGCTGGAGAGTGTGTGTGTGCTGGAGAGTGTGTGTGTGTGTGTGTGTGTGTGTGCTGGAGAGTGTGTGTGTGTGTGTGTGTGTGTGTGTGCTGGAGTGTGTGTGTGTGTGTGTGTGCTGGAGAGAGTGTGTGTGCTGGAGTGTGTGTGTGTGTGTGTGTGTGTTGGAGAGAGTATGTGTGTGTGCTGGAGAGTGTGTGTGTGTGTGTGTGTGCTGGAGAGAGTATGTGTGTGTGCTGGAGAGAGTGTGTGTGTGTGTGTGTGTGTGTGTGTGTGTTGGAGAGAGTATGTGTGTGTGCTGGAGAGAGTGTGTGTGTGTGTGTGTGTGCTGGAGAGAGTATGTGTGTGTGCGTGTGTTGGAGAGAGTATGTGTGTGTGCTGGAGAGAGTGTGTGTGTGTGTGTGTGTGTGTGTGTGTGCTGGAGTGTGTGTGTGTGTGTGTGTTGGAGAGAGTATGTGTGTGTGTGTTGGAGAGAGTATGTGTGTGTGTGTTGGAGAGAGTATGTGTGTGTGCTGGAGAGTGTGTGTGTGTGTGCTGGAGAGAGTATGTGTGTGTGCTGGAGAGTGTGTGTGTGTGTGTGTGTGTGTGTTGGAGAGAGTATGTGTGTGTGCTGGAGAGAGTGTGTGTGTGTGTGTGTGTGTGTGTGTGTGCTGGAGTGTGTGTGTGTGTGTGTTGGAGTGAGTATGTGTGTGTGTGTTGGAGAGAGTATGT
>NC_092773.1:20001335-20018835 GCF_047496795.1 Chiloscyllium punctatum
GTGTGTGTGTGTGTGTGTGTGTGTGTGTGCTGGAGAGTGTGTGTGTGCTGGAGAGTGTGTGTGTGTGTGTGCTGGAGAGTGTGTGTGTGCTGGAGAGTGTGTGTGTGTGTGTGCTGGAGAGTGTGTGTGTGCTGGAGAGTGTGTGTGTGTGTGTGTGTGCTGGAGTGTGTGTGTGTGCTGGAGAGTGTGTGTGTGTGCTGGAGAGTGTGTGTGTGTGTGTGTGTGTGTGTGTGTGTGTGCTGGAGAGTGTGTGTGTGCTGGAGAGTGTGTGTGTGTGTGCTGGAGAGTGTGTGTGTGTGTGTGTGTGTGCTGGAGTGTGTGTGTATGTGTGTGTGTGTGCTGGAGAGTGTGTGTGTGCTGGAGAGTGTGTGTGTGTGTGTGTGTGTGTGTGTGTTGGAGAGAGTATGTGTGTGTGCTGGAGAGAGTATGTGTGTGTGCTGGAGAGTGTGTGTGTGTGTGTGTGTGCTGGAGAGAGTATGTGTGTGTGCTGGAGAGTGTGTGTGTGTGTGTGTTGGAGAGTGTGTGTGTGTGTGTTGGAGAGAGTATGTGTGTGTGTGTGTTGGAGAGAGTATGTGTGTGTGCTGGAGAGTGTGTGTGTGTGTGTGTGCTGGAGAGAGTATGTGTGTGTGCTGGAGAGTGTGTGTGTGTGTGTGCTAGAGAGTGTGTGTGTGTGCTGGAGAGAGTATGTGTGTGTGCTGGAGAGTGTGTGTGTGTGTGTGCTGGAGAGAGTATGTGTGTGTGTGTGCTGGAGAGTGTGTGCGTGCTGGAGAGTGTGTGTGTGTGTGTGTGTGTGTGTGTGTTGGAGAGAGTATGTGTGTGTGCTGGAGAGAGTGTGTGTGTGTGTGTGTGTGCTGGAGAGAGTATGTGTGTGTGCTGGAGAGTGTGTGTGTGTGTGTGTGTGTGTGTGTGTGTGTTGGAGAGAGTATGTGTGTGTGCTGGAGAGAGTGTGTGTGTGTGTGTGTGTGCTGGAGTGTGTGTGTGTGTGTGTTGGAGAGAGTATGTGTGTGTGTGTTGGAGAGAGTATGTGTGTGTGTGTTGGAGAGAGTATGTGTGTGTGCTGGAGAGTGTGTGTGTGTGTGTGTGCTGGAGAGAGTATGTGTGTGTGCTGGAGAGAGTGTGTGTGTGTGTGTGTGTGTGTGTTGGAGAGAGTATGTGTGTGTGCTGGAGAGAGTGTGTGTGTGTGTGTGTGTGTGTGTGTGTGTGTGTGTGTGTGCTGGAGTGTGTGTGTGTGTGTGTTGGAGAGAGTATGTGTGTGTGTGTTGGAGAGAGTATGTGTGTGTGCTGGAGAGAGTGTGTGTGTGTGTGTGCTGGAGAGAGTATGTGTGTGTGCTGGAGTGTGTGTGTGTGTGTGTGTGCTGGAGAGTGTGTGTGTGTGTGCTGGAGACAGAGAGTGTGTGTGTGTGCTGGAGTGCGTGTGTGTGTGTGCTGGAGTGTGTGTGTGTGTGTGTGTGTGTGTGTGTGTTGGAGAGAGTCTGTGTGTGTGCTGGAGAGAGTGTGTGTGTGCTGGAGAGTGTGTGTGTGTGCTGGAGTGTGTGTGTGCGTGTGTGTGTGTGTTGGAGAGAGTCTGTGTGTGTGCTGGAGAGAGTGTGTGTGCTGGAGTGTGTGTGTGTGTGCTGGAGAGTGTGTGTGTGTGTGTGCTGGAGAGTGTGTGTGTGTGTGTGTGTGTGTGTGTGTGCTGGAGTGTGTGTGTGCTGGAGTGTGTGTGTGCTGGAGAGAGTATGTGTGTGTGCTGGAGAGTGTGTGTGTGTGCTGGAGAGTGTGTGTGTGTGTGTGTGTGTGTGTGCTGGAGAGTGTGTGTGTGTGTGTGTGTGTGTGCTGGAGTGTGTGTGTGCTGGAGTGTGTGTGTGTTGGAGAGAGTATGTGTGTGTGCTGGAGAGTGTGTGTGTGCTGGAGTGTGTGTGTGTGCTGGAGAGTGTGTGTGTGCTGGAGAGTGTGTGTGTGTGTGTGCTGGAGAGTGTGTGTGTGTGCTGGAGTGTGTGTGTGCTGGAGTGTGTGTGTGTTGGAGAGAGTATGTGTGTGTGCTGGAGAGTGTGTGTGTGCTGGAGAGTGTGTGTGTGCTGGAGTGTGTGTGTGTGCTGGAGTGTGTGTGTGTGCTGGAGAGTGTGTGTGTGTGTGTGTGTGTGTGTGTGTGTGCTGGAGAGTGTGTGTGTGTGTGTGTGTGTGTGCTGGAGTGTGTGTATGCTGGAGTGTGTGTGTGTTGGAGAGAGTATGTGTGTGTGCTGGAGAGTGTGTGTGTGCTGGAGTGTGTGTGTGTGTGCTGGAGTGTGTGTGTGTGTGTGTGTGTGTGTGTGTGTGTGCTGGAGAGTGTGTGTGTGCTGGAGAGTGTGTGTGTGCTGGAGTGTGTGTGTGTGTGTGTGTGCTGGAGAGTGTGTGTGTGCTGGAGAGTGTGTGTGTGCTGGAGAGTGTGTGTGTGCTGGAGAGTGTGTGTGTGTGTGTGTGTGTGTGTGTGCTGGAGAGTGTGTGTGTGCTGGAGAGTGTGTGTGTGCTGGAGAGTGTGTGTGTGTGTGTGTGTGTGCTGGAGAGTGTGTGTGTGCTGGAGAGTGTGTGTGTGCTGGAGAGTGTGTGTGTGTGTGTGTGTGTGTGTGCTGGAGAGTGTGTGTGTGTGTGTGTGTGTGTGTGTGTGTGCTGGAGAGAGTGTGTGTGCTGGAGTGTGTGTGTGTGTGTGTGTGTGTGTTGGAGAGAGTATGTGTGTGTGCTGGAGAGTGTGTGTGTGTGTGTGTGTGCTGGAGAGAGTATGTGTGTGTGCTGGAGAGAGTGTGTGTGTGTGTGTGTGTGTGTGTGTGTTGGAGAGAGTATGTGTGTGTGCTGGAGAGAGTGTGTGTGTGTGCGTGTGTTGGAGAGAGTATGTGTGTGTGCTGGAGAGAGTGTGTGTGTGTGTGTGTGTGTGTGCTGGAGTGTGTGTGTGTGTGTGTTGGAGAGAGTATGTGTGTGTGTGTTGGAGAGAGTATGTGTGTGTGTGTTGGAGAGAGTATGTGTGTGTGCTGGAGAGTGTGTGTGTGTGTGCTGGAGAGAGTATGTGTGTGTGCTGGAGAGTGTGTGTGTGTGTGTGTGTGTGTGTGTGTGTGTGTGTGTGTGTGTGTGTGTGTGTGTGTTGGAGAGAGTATGTGTGTGTGCTGGAGAGAGTGTGTGTGTGTGTGTGTGTGTGTGTGTGCTGGAGTGTGTGTGTGTGTGTGTGTTGGAGAGAGTATGTGTGTGTGTGTTGGAGAGAGTATGTGTGTGTGCTGGAGAGTGTGTGTGTGTGTGTGTGCTGGAGAGAGTATGTGTGTGTGCTGGAGAGTGTGTGTGTGTGTGTGTGTGTGTGTGTGTGTGTGTGTGTGTGTTGGAGAGAGTATGTGTGTGTGCTGAAGTGTGTGTGTGTGTGTGTGTGTGTGTGCTGGAGAGAGTATGTGTGTGTGCTGGAGAGTGTGTGTGTGTGTGTGTGTGCTGGAGAGTGTGTGTGTGTGCTGGAGAGTGTGTGTGTGTGTGTGTGTGTGCTGGAGAGTGTGTGTGTGTGCTGGAGAGTGTGTGTGTGTGTGCTGGAGACAGAGAGTGTGTGTGTGTGCTGGAGTGCGTGTGTGTGTGTGCTGGAGTGTGTGTGTGTGTGTGTGTGTGTGTTGGAGAGAGTCTGTGTGTGTGCTGGAGAGAGTGTGTGTGTGCTGGAGAGTGTGTGTGTGTGCTGGAGTGTGTGTGTGCGTGTGTGTGTGTGTTGGAGAGAGTCTGTGTGTGTGCTGGAGAGAGTGTGTGTGCTGGAGTGTGTGTGTGTGTGCTGGAGAGTGTGTGTGTGTGTGTGCTGGAGAGTGTGTGTGTGTGTGTGTGTGTGTGTGTGTGTGCTGGAGTGTGTGTGTGCTGGAGTGTGTGTGTGTTGGAGAGAGTATGTGTGTGTGCTGGAGAGTGTGTGTGTGTGCTGGAGAGTGTGTGTGTGCTGGAGAGTGTGTGTGTGCTGGAGAGTGTGTGTGTGTGTGTGCTGGAGAGTGTGTGTGTGTGTGTGCTGGAGTGTGTGTGTGTGTGTGTGCTGGAGTGTGTGTGTGCTGGAGTGTGTGTGTGTTGGAGAGAGTATGTGTGTGTGCTGGAGTGTGTGTGTGTGCTGGAGAGTGTGTGTGTGCTGGAGAGTGTGTGTGTGTGTGTGTGTGTGCTGGAGAGTGTGTGTGTGCTGGAGTGTGTGTGTGTGCTGGAGAGTGTGTGTGTGTGTGTGTGTGTGTGTGTGCTGGAGTGTGTGTGTGCTGGAGTGTGTGTGTGTTGGAGAGAGTATGTGTGTGTGCTGGAGAGTGTGTGTGTGCTGGAGTGTGTGTGTGTGCTGGAGTGTGTGTGTGTGTGTGTGTGTGCTGGAGAGTGTGTGTGTGCTGGAGAGTGTGTGTGTGTGTGTGTGTGCTGGAGAGTGTGTGTGTGCTGGAGTGTGTGTGTGTGTGTGTGTGTGTGTGCTGGAGAGTGTGTGTGTGCTGGAGAGTGTGTGTGTGCTGGAGAGTGTGTGTGTGTGTGTGTGTGTGTGTGTGTGCTGGAGAGTGTGTGTGTGTGCTGGAGAGTGTGTGTGTGTGTGTGTGCTGGAGAGAGTATGTGTGTGTGCTGGAGAGTGTGTGTGTGTGTGTGTGTGCTGGAGAGTGTGTGTGTGTGCTGGAGAGTGTGTGTGTGTGTGTGTGTGTGTGCTGGAGAGTGTGTGTGTGTGCTGGAGAGTGTGTGTGTGTGTGCTGGAGACAGAGAGTGTGTGTGTGTGCTGGAGTGCGTGTGTGTGTGTGCTGGAGTGTGTGTGTGTGTGTGTTGGAGAGAGTCTGTGTGTGTGCTGGAGAGAGTGTGTGTGTGCTGGAGAGTGTGTGTGTGTGCTGGAGTGTGTGTGTGTGTGCTGGAGTGTGTGTTGGAGAGAGTCTGTGTGTGTGCTGGAGAGAGTGTGTGTGCTGGAGTGTGTGTGTGTGTGCTGGAGAGTGTGTGTGTGTGTGTGCTGGAGAGTGTGTGTGTGTGTGTGTGTGTGTGTGTGTGTGTGCTGGAGTGTGTGTGTGCTGGAGTGTGTGTGTGTTGGAGAGAGTATGTGTGTGTGCTGGAGAGTGTGTGTGTGTGCTGGAGAGTGTGTGTGTGTGTGTGTGTGTGTGTGTGTGCTGGAGAGTGTGTGTGTGTGTGTGTGTGTGCTGGAGTGTGTGTGTGTTGGAGAGAGTATGTGTGTGTGCTGGAGAGTGTGTGTGTGCTGGAGTGTGTGTGTGTGCTGGAGAGTGTGTGTGTGCTGGAGAGTGTGTGTGTGTGTGTGCTGGAGAGTGTGTGTGTGTGTGTGTGTGTGTGCTGGAGAGTGTGTGTGTGTGTGCTGGAGTGTGTGTGTGCTGGAGTGTGTGTGTGTTGGAGAGAGTATGTGTGTGTGCTGGAGAGTGTGTGTGTGCTGGAGAGTGTGTGTGTGCTGGAGAGTGTGTGTGTGCTGGAGAGTGTGTGTGTGTGTGTGTGTGTGTGCTGGAGAGTGTGTGTGTGCTGGAGTGTGTGTGTGTGCTGGAGAGTGTGTGTGTGTGTGTGTGTGTGTGTGCTGGAGTGTGTGTGTGCTGGAGTGTGTGTGTGTTGGAGAGAGTATGTGTGTGTGCTGGAGAGTTTGTGTGTGCTGGAGTGTGTGTGTGTGCTGGAGTGTGTGTGTGTGCTGGAGAGTGTGTGTGTGTGTGTGTGTGTGCTGGAGAGTGTGTGTGTGCTGGAGTGTGTGTGTGTGTGTGTGTGTGTGTGTGTGTGTGTGCTGGAGAGTGTGTGTGTGTGCTGGAGAGTGTGTGTGTGCTGGAGTGTGTGTGTGTGCTGGAGAGTGTGTGTGTGTGTGTGTGTGTGTGTGCTGGAGTGTGTGTGTGCTGGAGTGTGTGTGTGTTGGAGAGAGTATGTGTGTGTGCTGGAGAGTTTGTGTGTGCTGGAGTGTGTGTGTGTGCTGGAGTGTGTGTGTGTGCTGGAGAGTGTGTGTGTGTGTGTGTGTGTGCTGGAGAGTGTGTGTGTGCTGGAGAGTGTGTGTGTGCTGGAGTGTGTGTGTGTGTGTGTGTGTGTGTGTGTGTGTGTGCTGGAGAGTGTGTGTGTGCTGGAGAGTGTGTGTGTGTGTGTGTGTGTGCTGGAGAGTGTGTGTGTGTGTGTGTGTGTGTGCTGGAGTGTGTGTGTGTGTGTGTGTGTGCTGGAGAGAGTGTGTGTGCTGGAGTGTGTGTGTGTGTGTGTGTTGGAGAGAGTATGTGTGTGTGCTGGAGAGTGTGTGTGTGTGTGCGTGTGCTGGAGAGAGTATGTGTGTGTGCTGGAGAGTGTGTGTGTGTGTGCTGGAGAGTGTGTGTGTGTGTGTGTGTGTGTGTGTGTGTGTGTGTGTGCTGGAGAGTGTGTGTGTGTGTGTGTGTGTGTGCTGGAGAGTGTGCGTGTGTGCTGGAGAGTGTGTGTGTGCTGGAGTGTGTGTGTGTGTGTGTGTGTGCTGCAGAGTGTGTGTGTGCTGGAGAGTGTGTGTGTGCTGGAGTGTGTGTGTGTGTGTGTGTGTGTGCTGGAGAGTGTGTGTGTGCTGGAGAGAGTGTGTGTGCTGGAGTGTGTGTGTGTGTGTGTGTGTGTGTGCTGGAGTGTGTGTGTGTGTGTGTGTGTGTGTGTGTGCTGGAGAGTGTGTGTGTGCTGGAGAGTGTGTGTGTGCTGGAGTGTGTATGTGTGTGTGTGTGCTGGAGAGTGTGTGTGTGTGTGTGTGTGTGTGTGCTGGAGTGTGTGTGTGAGCTGGAGAGTGTGTGTGTGCTGGAGAGTGTGTGTGTGTGTGTGTGCTGGAGAGTGTGTGTGTGCTGGAGTGTGTGTGTGTGTGTGTGTGTGTGTGTGTGTTGGAGAGAGTATGTGTGTGTGCTGGAGAGTGAGTGTGTGTGCTGGAGAGTGTGTGTGTGTGTGTGTTGGAGAGAGTATGTGTGTGTGCTGGAGAGTGTGTGTGTGCTGGAGTGTGTGTGTGTGTGCTGGAGAGTGTGTGTGTGTGTGTGTGTGCTGGAGAGTGTGTGTGTGTGTGTGCTGGAGAGTGAGTGTGTGTGTGTGTGTGTGTTGGAGAGAGTATGTGTGTGTGCTGGAGAGTGTGTGTGTGCTGGAGTGTGTGTGTGTGTGCTGGAGAGTGTGTGTGTGTGTGTGTGTGTGTGTGTGTGCTGGAGAGTGTGTGTGTGCTGGAGAGTGTGTGTGTGTGTGTGCTGGAGAGTGTGTGTGTGCTGGAGAGTGTGTGTGTGTGTGTGTGTGTGTGTGTGTGCTGGAGAGTGTGTGTGTGCTGGAGTGTGTGTGTGTGCTGGAGTGTGTGTGTGTGCTGGAGAGTGTGTGTGTGTGCTGGAGAGTGTGTGTGTGTGTGTGTGTGTGTGTGTGTGTGTGTGTGTGTGTGTGTGTGTGTGTGTGTGTGTGTGTGTGTGCTGGAGAGTGTGTGTGTGTGTGCTGGAGAGTGTGTGTGTGCTGGTGTGTGTGTGTGTGTGTGTGTGTGCTGGAGTGTGTGTGTATGTGTGTGTGTGTGCTGGAGAGTGTGTGTGTGCTGGAGAGTGTGTGTGTGTGTGTGTGTGTGTGTGTGTGTGTGTTGGAGAGAGTATCTGTGTGTGCTGGAGAGAGTATGTGTGTGTGCTGGAGAGTGTGTGTGTGTGTGTGTGCTGGAGAGAGTATGTGTGTGTGCTGGAGAGTGTGTGTGTGTGTGTGTTGGAGAGTGTGTGTGTGTGTGTTGGAGAGAGTATGTGTGTGTGTGTTGGAGAGAGTATGTGTGTGTGCTGGAGAGTGTGTGTGTGTGTGTGTGCTGGAGAGAGTATGTGTGTGTGCTGGAGAGTGTGTGTGTGTGTGTGTGTGCTGGAGAGTGTGTGTGTGTGCTGGAGAGAGTATGTGTGTGTGCTGGAGAGTGTGTGTGTGTGTGTGCTGGAGAGAGTATGTGTGTGTGTGTGCTGGAGAGTGTGTGCGTGCTGGAGAGTGTGTGTGTGTGTGTGTGTGTGTGTGTGTGTGTGTTGGAGAGAGTATGTGTGTGTGCTGGAGAGAGTGTGTGCTGGAGAGTGTGTGTGTGTGTGTGTGCTGGAGAGAGTATGTGTGTGTGCTGGAGAGAGTGTGTGTGTGTGTGTGTGTGTGTGTGTGTGTGTTGGAGAGAGTATGTGTGTGCTGGAGAGTGTGTGTGTGTGTGTGTGCTGGAGAGAGTATGTGTGTGTGCTGGAGAGTGTGTGTGTGTGTGTGTGTGTGTTGGAGAGAGTATGTGTGTGTGCTGGAGAGAGTGTGTGTGTGTGTGTGTGTGTGTGTGTGTGTGCTGGAGTGTGTGTGTGTGTGTGTTGGAGAGAGTATGTGTGTGTGTGTTGGAGAGAGTATGTGTGTGTGTGTTGGAGAGAGTATGTGTGTGTGTGTTGGAGAGTGTGTGTGTGTGTGTGTGCTGGAGAGAGTATGTGTGTGTGCTGGAGAGAGTGTGTGTGTGTGTGTGTGTGTGTGTGTGTGTGTGTGTGTGTTGGAGAGAGTATGTGTGTGTGCTGGAGAGAGTGTGTGTGTGTGTGTGTGTGTGTGCTGGAGTGTGTGTGTGTGTGTGTTGGAGAGAGTATGTGTGTGTGTGTTGGAGAGAGTATGTGTGTGTGTGTTGGAGAGAGTATGTGTGTGTGCTGGAGAGTGTGTGTGTGTGTGTGTGCTGGAGAGAGTATGTGTGTGTGCTGGAGAGAGTGTGTGTGTGTGTGTGTGTGTGCTGGAGAGTGTGTGTCAGTGTGTGTGCTGGAGACAGAGAGTGTGTGTGTGCTGGACAGTCTGTGTGTGTGTGTATGTGTGCTGGATTGTCTGTGTGTGTGTGCTGGAGAGTTTGTGTGTGCTGGACAGTCTGTGTGTGTGTGTATGTGTGCTGGATTGTCTGTGTGTGTGTGCTGGAGAGTGTGTGTGTGCTGGAGAGTGTGTGTGTGCGTGTGTGGGTGCTGGAGAGAGTATGTGTGTGTGCTGCACTGTGTGTGTGTGTGTGTTGGAGACAGAGTGTGTGTGTGTGTGTGTGTTGGAGAGAGTATGTGTGTGTGTTGGAGAGTGTGTGTGCTGGAGTGTGTGTGTGTGTGTGTGTGTGTGTGTGTGTGTGTGTGTGTGTGCTGGAGAGTGTGTGTGTGTGTGTTGGAGACAGAGTGTGTGTGTGTGTGTGTGTTGGAGAGAGTATGTGTGTGTGTTGGAGAGTGTGTGTGCTGGAGTGTGTGTGTGTGTGTGTGTGTGTGTGTGTGTGTGCTGGAGAGTGTGTGTCAGTGTGTGTGCTGGAGACAGAGAGTGTGTGTGTGCTGGATAGTCTGTGTGTGTGTGTGTATGTGTGCTGGAGAGTGTGTGTGTGTGTGTGCTGGAGGGAGCGTGTGTGTGTGTGCTGGAGAGTGTGTGTGTGTGTGTGTGTGCTGGAGAGTGTGTGTGTGTGCTGGAAAGTGTGTGTGTGTGTGTTGGAGACAGAGTGTGTGTGTGTTGGAGACAGAGAGTATGTGTGTGTGTGTTGGAGACAGAGAGAGTGTGTGTGTGCTGGAGAGAGCATGTGTGTGTGCTGGAGA
The DNA here is from genome assembly GCF_047496795.1 of Chiloscyllium punctatum. Classification (NCBI taxonomy): domain Eukaryota; kingdom Metazoa; phylum Chordata; class Chondrichthyes; order Orectolobiformes; family Hemiscylliidae; genus Chiloscyllium; species Chiloscyllium punctatum. The sequence continues at coordinate 20,010,740 of NC_092773.1, forward strand.
GTCTGTGTGTGTGTGCTGGAAAGTGTGTGTGTGTGTTGGAGACAGAGAGTGTGCATGTGTGCTGGAGAATGGGTGTGTGCTGGAGACAGAGAGTGTGTGTGTGCTGGAGACAGAGAGTGTGTGTGTTGGAGACAGAGAGTGTGTGTGTGCTGGAGACAGAGAGTGTGTGTGTGCTGGAGACAGAGAGTGTGTGTGTGTTGGAGAGTGTATGTGTGTGTGCTGGAGTGTGTGTGTGTGTGTGTTGGAGACAGAGAGAGTGTGTGTGTGTGTGTGTGTTGGAGAGTGTATGTGTTGGAGAGTGTATGTGTGTGTGTGTGTTGGAGAGTGTATGTGTGTGTGTGTGTGTTGGAGAGTGTGTGTGTGTGTGTGTGTGTGTTTTGGAGAGTGTATGTGTGTGTGTTGGAGAGTGTGTGTGTGTGTGTGTTGGAGACAGAGAGTGTGTGTGTGTGTGTGTGTGTTGGAGAGTGTATGTGTGTGTGCTGGAGTGTGTGTGTGTGTGTTGGAGACAGAGAGAGTGTGTGTGTGCTGGAGAGAGCATGTGTGTGTGTGCTGGAGACAGAGAGTGTATGTGTGCTGGAGAGAGCATGTGTGTGTGCTGGAGAGTCTGTGTGTGTGTGCTGGAAAGTGTGTGTGTGTGTTGGAGACAGAGAGTGTGCATGTGTGCTGGAGAATGGGTGTGTGCTGGAGACAGAGAGTGTGTGTGTGCTGGAGACAGAGAGTGTGTGTGTGCTGGAGACAGAGTGTATGTGTGTTGGAGACAGAGAGTGTGTGTGTGCTGGAGACAGAGAGTGTGTGTGTGCTGGAGACAGAGAGTGTGTGTGTGCTGGAGAGTGTATGTGTGTGTGCTGGAGTGTGTGTGTGTGTGTGTTGGAGACAGAGAGAGTGTGTGTGTGTGTGTGTTGGAGAGTGTATGTGTTGGAGAGTGTATGTGTGTGTGTGTGTGTTGGAGAGTGTATGTGTGTGTGTGTGTTGGAGAGTGTATGTGTGTGTGTTGGAGAGTGTGTGTGTGTGTGTGTTGGAGACAGAGAGTGTGCGTGTGTGTGTGTGTGTTGGAGAGTGTGTGTGTGTGTGTGTGTGTGTGTGTGCTGGAGAGTGTGTGTGCTGGAGTGTGTGTGTGTGTGTGTGTGTGTGTGTGTGTGTGTGTGTTGGAGAGTGTGTGTGTGTGTGCTGGAGAGTGTGTGTGTGTGTGTTGGAGACAGAGTGTGTGTGTGTGCTGGACAGTCTGTGTGTGTGTGTATGTGTGCTGGATTGTCTGTGTGTGTGTGCTGGAGAGTGTGTGTGTGCTGGAGATTGTGTGTGTGTGTGTGTGTGTGTGTGTGTGTGTGTGCTGGAGAGTGTGTGTGTGTGTGTGTGCTGGAGACAGAGAGTGTGTGTGTGCTGGACAGTCTGTGTGTGTGTGTATGTGTGCTGGATTGTCTGTGTGTGTGTGCTGGAGAGTGTGTGTGTGCTGGAGTGTGTGTGTGTGCGTGTGTGGGTGCTGGAGAGAGTATGTGTGTGTGCTGGACAGTCTGTGTGTGTGTGTATGTGTGCTGGATTGTCTGTGTGTGTGTGCTGGAGAGTGTGTGTGTGCTGGAGTGTGTGTGTGTGTGTGTGTGTGTGTTGGAGAGAGTATGTGTGTGTGTTGGAGAGTGTGTGTGCTGGAGTGTGTGTGTGTGTGTGTGTGTGTTGGAGAGTGTGTGTGTGTGTGCTGGAGAGTGTGTGTGTGTGTGTTGGAGACAGAGTGTGTGTCTGTGCTGGACAGTCTGTGTGTGTGTGTATGTGTGCTGGATTGTCTGTGTGTGTGTGCTGGAGAGTGTGTGTGTGCTGGAGAGTGTGTGTGTGTGTGTGTGTGTGTGTGTGTGTTGGAGAGTGTGTGTGTGTGTGCTGGAGAGTGTGTGTCAGTGTGTGTGCTGGAGACAGAGAGTGTGTGTGTGCTGGACAGTCTGTGTGTGTGTGTATGTGTGCTGGATTGTCTGTGTGTGTGTGCTGGAGAGTTTGTGTGTGCTGGACAGTCTGTGTGTGTGTGTATGTGTGCTGGATTGTCTGTGTGTGTGTGCTGGAGAGTGTGTGTGTGCTGGAGAGTGTGTGTGTGCGTGTGTGGGTGCTGGAGAGAGTATGTGTGTGTGCTGGAGAGTGTGTGTGTGTGTGTTGGAGACAGAGTGTGTGTGTGTGTGTGTGTTGGAGAGAGTATGTGTGTGTGTTGGAGAGTGTGTGTGCTGGAGTGTGTGTGTGTGTGTGTGTGTGTGTGTGTGTGTGTGCTGGAGAGTGTGTGTGCTGGAGAGTGTGTGTGTGTGTGTTGGAGACAGAGTGTGTGTGTGTGTGTGTGTGTGTGTTGGAGAGTGTGTGTGTGTGTGTGTTGGAGAGTGTGTGTGCTGGAGTGTGTGTGTGTGTGTGTGTGTGTGTGCTGGAGAGTGTGTGTCAGTGTGTGTGCTGGAGACAGAGAGTGTGTGTGTGCTGGATAGTCTGTGTGTGTGTGTGTATGTGTGCTGGAGAGTGTGTGTGTGTGTGTGCTGGAGGGAGCGTGTGTGTGTGTGCTGGAGAGTCTGTGTGTGTGTGTGTGTATGTGTGCTGGAGAGTGTGTGTGTGTGTGTGTGTGCTGGAGAGTGTGTGTGTGTGTGTGTGTTGGAGAGAGTATGTGTGTGTGTTGGAGAGTGTATGTGTGTGTGCTGGAGAGTGTGTGTGCTGGAGAGTGTGTGTGTGTGTGTTGGAGACAGAGTGTGTGTGTGTGTGTGTGTGTGTGTTGGAGAGTGTGTGTGTGTGTGTTGGAGAGTGTGTGTGCTGGAGTGTGTGTGTGTGTGTGTGTGTGTGTGTGTGTGTGTGTGTGCTGGAGAGTGTGTGTCAGTGTGTGTGCTGGAGACAGAGAGTGTGTGTGTGCTGGATAGTCTGTGTGTGTGTGTGTATGTGTGCTGGAGAGTGTGTGTGTGTGTGTGCTGGAGGGAGCGTGTGTGTGTGTGCTGGAGAGTCTGTGTGTGTGTGTGTATGTGTGCTGGAGAGTGTGTGTGTGTGTGTGTGTGCTGGAGAGTGTGTGTGTGTGTGTGTGCTGGAGAGTGTGTGTGTGTGCTGGAGAGTGTGTGTGTGTGTGTTGGAGACAGAGTGTGTGTGTGTTGGAGACAGAGAGTATGTGTGTGTGTGTTGGAGACAGAGAGAGTGTGTGTGTGTGTTGGAGACAGAGAGTGTGCGTGTGTGCTGGAGAATGTGTGTGTGCTGGAGAGAGCATGTGTGTGTGTGCTGGAGACAGAGAGTGTATGTGTGCTGGAGAGAGCATGTGTGTGTGCTGGAGAGTCTGTGTGTGTGTGCTGGAAAGTGTGTGTGTGTGTTGGAGACAGAGAGTGTGCATGTGTGCTGGAGAATGGGTGTGTGCTGGAGACAGAGAGTGTGTGTGTGTGTGCTGGAGACAGAGAGTGTGTGTGTGCTGGAGACAGAGTGTATGTGTGTTGGAGACAGAGAGTGTGTGTGTGCTGGAGACAGAGAGTGTGTGTGTGCTGGAGACAGAGAGTGTGTGTGTGTTGGAGAGTGTATGTGTGTGTGCTGGAGTGTGTGTGTGTGTGTGTTGGAGACAGAGAGAGTGTGTGTGTGTGTGTGTGTTGGAGAGTGTATGTGTTGGAGAGTGTATGTGTGTGTGTGTGTGTGTTGGAGAGAGTATGTGTGTGTGTGTTGGAGAGAGTATGTGTGTGTGTGTTGGAGAGAGTATGTGTGTGTGTGTTGGAGAGTGTGTGTGTGTGTGTGTGCTGGAGAGAGTATGTGTGTGTGCTGGAGAGAGTGTGTGTGTGTGTGTGTGTGTGTGTGTGTGTGTGTGTGTTGGAGAGAGTATGTGTGTGTGCTGGAGAGAGTGTGTGTGTGTGTGTGTGTGTGTGTGCTGGAGTGTGTGTGTGTGTGTGTTGGAGAGAGTATGTGTGTGTGTGTTGGAGAGAGTATGTGTGTGTGTGTTGGAGAGAGTATGTGTGTGTGCTGGAGAGTGTGTGTGTGTGTGTGTGCTGGAGAGAGTATGTGTGTGTGCTGGAGAGAGTGTGTGTGTGTGTGTGTGTGTGCTGGAGAGTGTGTGTCAGTGTGTGTGCTGGAGACAGAGAGTGTGTGTGTGCTGGACAGTCTGTGTGTGTGTGTATGTGTGCTGGATTGTCTGTGTGTGTGTGCTGGAGAGTTTGTGTGTGCTGGACAGTCTGTGTGTGTGTGTATGTGTGCTGGATTGTCTGTGTGTGTGTGCTGGAGAGTGTGTGTGTGCTGGAGAGTGTGTGTGTGCGTGTGTGGGTGCTGGAGAGAGTATGTGTGTGTGCTGCACTGTGTGTGTGTGTGTGTTGGAGACAGAGTGTGTGTGTGTGTGTGTGTTGGAGAGAGTATGTGTGTGTGTTGGAGAGTGTGTGTGCTGGAGTGTGTGTGTGTGTGTGTGTGTGTGTGTGTGTGTGTGCTGGAGAGTGTGTGTGTGTGTGTTGGAGACAGAGTGTGTGTGTGTGTGTGTGTGTTGGAGAGAGTATGTGTGTGTGTTGGAGAGTGTGTGTGCTGGAGTGTGTGTGTGTGTGTGTGTGTGTGTGTGTGTGTGTGTGCTGGAGAGTGTGTGTCAGTGTGTGTGCTGGAGACAGAGAGTGTGTGTGTGCTGGATAGTCTGTGTGTGTGTGTGTATGTGTGCTGGAGAGTGTGTGTGTGTGTGTGCTGGAGGGAGCGTGTGTGTGTGTGCTGGAGAGTGTGTGTGTGTGTGTGTGTGCTGGAGAGTGTGTGTGTGTGCTGGAAAGTGTGTGTGTGTGTGTTGGAGACAGAGTGTGTGTGTGTTGGAGACAGAGAGTATGTGTGTGTGTGTTGGAGACAGAGAGAGTGTGTGTGTGCTGGAGAGAGCATGTGTGTGTGCTGGAGAGTCTGTGTGTGTGTGCTGGAAAGTGTGTGTGTGTGTTGGAGACAGAGAGTGTGCATGTGTGCTGGAGAATGGGTGTGTGCTGGAGACAGAGAGTGTGTGTGTGTGTGCTGGAGACAGAGAGTGTGTGTGTGCTGGAGACAGAGTGTATGTGTGTTGGAGACAGAGAGTGTGTGTGTGCTGGAGACAGAGAGTGTGTGTGTGCTGGAGACAGAGAGTGTGTGTGTGCTGGAGAGTGTATGTGTGTGTGCTGGAGTGTGTGTGTGTGTGTGTTGGAGACAGAGAGAGTGTGTGTGTGTGTGTGTGTTGGAGAGTGTATGTGTTGGAGAGTGTATGTGTGTGTGTGTGTGTGTTGGAGAGAGTATGTGTGTGTGTGTTGGAGAGAGTATGTGTGTGTGTGTTGGAGAGAGTATGTGTGTGTGTGTTGGAGAGTGTGTGTGTGTGTGTGTGTGCTGGAGAGAGTATGTGTGTGTGCTGGAGAGAGTGTGTGTGTGTGTGTGTGTGTGTGTGTGTGTGTGTGTGTGTTGGAGAGAGTATGTGTGTGTGCTGGAGAGAGTGTGTGTGTGTGTGTGTGTGTGTGCTGGAGTGTGTGTGTGTGTGTGTTGGAGAGAGTATGTGTGTGTGTGTTGGAGAGAGTATGTGTGTGTGTGTTGGAGAGAGTATGTGTGTGTGCTGGAGAGTGTGTGTGTGTGTGTGTGCTGGAGAGAGTATGTGTGTGTGCTGGAGAGAGTGTGTGTGTGTGTGTGTGTGTGCTGGAGAGTGTGTGTCAGTGTGTGTGCTGGAGACAGAGAGTGTGTGTGTGCTGGACAGTCTGTGTGTGTGTGTATGTGTGCTGGATTGTCTGTGTGTGTGTGCTGGAGAGTTTGTGTGTGCTGGACAGTCTGTGTGTGTGTGTATGTGTGCTGGATTGTCTGTGTGTGTGTGCTGGAGAGTGTGTGTGTGCTGGAGAGTGTGTGTGTGCGTGTGTGGGTGCTGGAGAGAGTATGTGTGTGTGCTGCACTGTGTGTGTGTGTGTGTTGGAGACAGAGTGTGTGTGTGTGTGTGTGTTGGAGAGAGTATGTGTGTGTGTTGGAGAGTGTGTGTGCTGGAGTGTGTGTGTGTGTGTGTGTGTGTGTGTGTGTGTGTGTGTGTGTGTGCTGGAGAGTGTGTGTGTGTGTGTTGGAGACAGAGTGTGTGTGTGTGTGTGTGTGTTGGAGAGAGTATGTGTGTGTGTTGGAGAGTGTGTGTGCTGGAGTGTGTGTGTGTGTGTGTGCTGGAGAGTGTGTGTGCTGGAGAGTGTGTGTGTGTGTGTTGGAGACAGAGTGTGTGTGTGTGTGTGTGTGTGTGTTGGAGAGTGTGTGTGTGTGTGTGTTGGAGAGTGTGTGTGCTGGAGTGTGTGTGTGTGTGTGTGTGTGTGTGTGTGTGTGCTGGAGAGTGTGTGTCAGTGTGTGTGCTGGAGACAGAGAGTGTGTGTGTGCTGGATAGTCTGTGTGTGTGTGTGTATGTGTGCTGGAGAGTGTGTGTGTGTGTGTGCTGGAGGGAGCGTGTGTGTGTGTGCTGGAGAGTCTGTGTGTGTGTGTGTGTATGTGTGCTGGAGAGTGTGTGTGTGTGTGTGTGTGCTGGAGAGTGTGTGTGTGTGTGTGTGTTGGAGAGAGTATGTGTGTGTGTTGGAGAGTGTATGTGTGTGTGCTGGAGAGTGTGTGTGCTGGAGAGTGTGTGTGTGTGTGTTGGAGACAGAGTGTGTGTGTGTGTGTGTGTGTGTGTTGGAGAGTGTGTGTGTGTGTGTTGGAGAGTGTGTGTGCTGGAGTGTGTGTGTGTGTGTGTGTGTGTGTGTGTGTGCTGGAGAGTGTGTGTCAGTGTGTGTGCTGGAGACAGAGAGTGTGTGTGTGCTGGATAGTCTGTGTGTGTGTGTGTATGTGTGCTGGAGAGTGTGTGTGTGTGTGTGCTGGAGGGAGCGTGTGTGTGTGTGCTGGAGAGTCTGTGTGTGTGTGTGTATGTGTGCTGGAGAGTGTGTGTGTGTGTGTGTGTGCTGGAGAGTGTGTGTGTGTGTGTGTGCTGGAGAGTGTGTGTGTGTGCTGGAGAGTGTGTGTGTGTGTGTTGGAGACAGAGTGTGTGTGTGTTGGAGACAGAGAGTATGTGTGTGTGTGTTGGAGACAGAGAGAGTGTGTGTGTGTGTTGGAGACAGAGAGTGTGCGTGTGTGCTGGAGAATGTGTGTGTGCTGGAGAGAGCATGTGTGTGTGTGCTGGAGACAGAGAGTGTATGTGTGCTGGAGAGAGCATGTGTGTGTGCTGGAGAGTCTGTGTGTGTGTGCTGGAAAGTGTGTGTGTGTGTTGGAGACAGAGAGTGTGCATGTGTGCTGGAGAATGGGTGTGTGCTGGAGACAGAGAGTGTGTGTGTGTGTGCTGGAGACAGAGAGTGTGTGTGTGCTGGAGACAGAGTGTATGTGTGTTGGAGACAGAGAGTGTGTGTGTGCTGGAGACAGAGAGTGTGTGTGTGCTGGAGACAGAGAGTGTGTGTGTGTTGGAGAGTGTATGTGTGTGTGCTGGAGTGTGTGTGTGTGTGTGTTGGAGACAGAGAGAGTGTGTGTGTGTGTGTGTGTTGGAGAGTGTATGTGTTGGAGAGTGTATGTGTGTGTGTGTGTGTGTTGGAGAGAGTATGTGTGTGTGTGTTGGAGAGAGTATGTGTGTGTGTGTTGGAGAGAGTATGTGTGTGTGTGTTGGAGAGTGTGTGTGTGTGTGTGTGCTGGAGAGAGTATGTGTGTGTGCTGGAGAGAGTGTGTGTGTGTGTGTGTGTGTGTGTGTGTGTGTGTGTGTTGGAGAGAGTATGTGTGTGTGCTGGAGAGAGTGTGTGTGTGTGTGTGTGTGTGTGTGCTGGAGTGTGTGTGTGTGTGTGTTGGAGAGAGTATGTGTGTGTGTGTTGGAGAGAGTATGTGTGTGTGTGTTGGAGAGAGTATGTGTGTGTGCTGGAGAGTGTGTGTGTGTGTGTTGGAGACAGAGTGTGTGTGTGTGTGTGTGTTGGAGAGAGTATGTGTGTGTGTTGGAGAGTGTGTGTGCTGGAGTGTGTGTGTGTGTGTGTGTGTGTGTGTGTGTGTGTGCTGGAGAGTGTGTGTGCTGGAGAGTGTGTGTGTGTGTGTTGGAGACAGAGTGTGTGTGTGTGTGTGTGTGTGTGTTGGAGAGTGTGTGTGTGTGTGTGTTGGAGAGTGTGTGTGCTGGAGTGTGTGTGTGTGTGTGTGTGTGTGTGTGTGTGTGTGCTGGAGAGTGTGTGTCAGTGTGTGTGCTGGAGACAGAGAGTGTGTGT